>NC_045552.1:5872415-5877415 GCF_009769535.1 Thamnophis elegans
GCTATTGCTATTGCTAAAATATAAAATAGGCATTTCTTGTTTATGTATTTATGTAACCAATTTCATTGCATTTATTTCGTACAATGACAAAGACTCTACAATACTATGTATGTTTGAACAATATAATGAGGATTATAAAAATAATAAAAATAATAGAAAGATTAGAAGTTCACAGATGTTAGGCATTTTTTAAAATGCACGTTTAAATAATATGAGGATTAAATTGGTTCATATATAATAGAGAAATGTTTAGATTGAACAAGACATATAGAGATGAAGATAGAGACAAAGATGAGAAGTTAGGCATTATTTGTTTATGTATGTTTGAACAATATAATGAGGATTACCTAAATTTGATAAATGTGATAGAGATTCCTAATACTGTTATTGTGAATTGGAAGAATATGAAAAAGTGGATAAGAATTCAAGGACAAAAGAGGAGAAGAGATGACGTTAGGCATTCTCCTTTTATGTATGTTTAAATAATATAACGAGGATTATATAAATTAGATAAATGCAATAGAGATTATTAACGATGTTAGCATGAATTGGATCAATATGAATGATACGTAATCAAATTTGATCATATATAATAGAGAAATGTTTAGATGAAGACAGAGACAAAGATGAGGAGTTAGGCAATTTTGTTAATTTATGTTTGAACAATATAATGATTACTTAAATTTGATAAATATGAGAGAGAGGACTAATAATGTTATTGCAAATTGGATTAACATGAATGATACCCCAAACCAACTCTGTTCACAAACAATATGGATATATAATGTATTTCCTACAAAATATGAAGAGTTTCCACGTAAAAATCCTCAACTTACGACCACAATTGAGCCCAACGTTTCTGTTATTAAGCGAGTCATTTGTCAGGTGAATTTTGCCTCATTTTATGACTTTTCTTACCACAGTTGTTAAGCGAATCACTGCAGTTGTTAAGTTAGTAACAAGGTTGTTAAGTGAATCTGGCTTCCCCATTGATTTTGATTGTCAGGTCGCAACAGGGGATCATGTGACTCCTGAGACACTGCGTCCGTCATAAATATGAGCCAGTGGTCAAGAGTCTGAAGTTTGATCATGTCACTATGGGGATGCTGCAACAGTGGTTAAGTGGGAAAAACGGTCGTAAGTCACTTTTTCCAGTGACGTAACCTCAAACAGTCACTAATGATCTGTTGTTGAGGATTATCTGTACTATACTGGTCATAGAATAAATAGCGTTCCTTTTTTTTTGTTTCCTTTTTCGTGGATTTGTGAACTTTTAAAAAGGAATCTTATTTGGGGGGGAAGTATGAGAGGTGAGGTGGAGCTACGTGGAATCTGCTGTTAAAATGACTTCATCAATAAGGACTCCTTTCTCACCTTTCTTGCAGTTCTCCGCCTTTGTCTTCGCAGGAGCCCTGGTGTTCCCCGGAGTCCATCTTCGGACTCGTTCAACGGTTCTTCGTTTTCTTTCTTGTCTAGCCAGCCAAAGGGGAGAAGGGGAGAAGGGGTCCAGAGTTATTGTTGGGCCAATGGTCAAGATTGCCAGGCTGAACCACGTCAGGGTCCTCAGTAGTGATGCGTCACATCTTCTTAGATCAGTGTTTCTCAGTCTCAGCCACTCTTAAGATGTGTGGACTTCAACTCCCAGAATTCCCCAGCCGGGGGAATTCTGGGAGTTGGAAGTCCACACATCTTAAAGTGGCTGAGACCGAGAAACACTTGTTCTAGAATCTAGATCAGGGGTGTCAAACTCGATTTCATTGTGGGCCACATCAGGCTTGTTTGACCTCAAGGGGGCAGGGTGGGTGTGGTCAGGATGGGTGTGGTCAGGATGGGTGTGGCCAGCTAGACGTCACTTGTGCTGGGGGTGCCTGTGGCAGCCCAGTGAAAAGAGGCTCCCAAGCTCTGTTTTCTGCTATGACGGCTTCCTGCAACCCTCTGCCAGTGAAAATTGGCAGAGGCACTGCCGGCTGGCTGGTCCTTCACTGTTTCCAGGGCAGCCCTGCAGGCCAGATCTAAGCACTTCATAGACTGGATCCTGCCCCCTGGTCTTGTGTTTGACACCCCTGATCTAGATCATCTACTCATTGCTAAGCCATTGCAACCTTTTTTTGGGGGGGTGGGGGTATCCTATCAGATGCTAGAAATGGTTTTACCTGTCCCTCCCCTGCATGGTTTAATCGCTTTCAGCGGTTTGGCCAAGGGGAGGAAGTTTGTTGGCCCACTGTCCTGAAGCTGTAGCAAACCACTGGGAAATTGCCGTTTCAGCTCCAGCTCCTGTTGTCTACGAAGAGCCACTTGGGCGGCCATGACCCGGCGTCTTTGCCTAGAGAAAACCCAATAGATAGACAGACAGACAGATAGATACAATACAATACAATAGCTGAGTTGGAAGGGACCTTGGAGGTCTTCTAGTCCAATCCCCTGGCCTAGGCAGGAAACCCTATACTGTTTCAGACAAATGGCTATCCAACATCTTCTTAAAGACTTCCAGTGTTGGGGCATTCACAACTTCTGGAGGCAACTTCTGTTCCACTGATTAATTGTTCCAACTGTCAGAAAATTTCTCCTCAGTTCTAAGTTGCTTCTCTCCTTGATTACTTCCCACCCACTGCTTCTTGTCCTGCCCTCAGGTGCTTTGGAGAATAGTTTGACTCCCTCTTCTTTGTGGCAGCCCCAGAGATATTAGAAGGCTTCTATCATGTCTCCCCTGGTCCTTCTTTTTATTAAACTAGACATACCCAGTTCCTGCAACCGTTCCTCATATGTTTTAGTCTCCAGTGCCCTAATAATCTTTGTTGCTCTTCTCTGTACTCTTTCTAGAGTCTCCAAATCTTTTCTACATCGTGGCGACCAAAACTGAATACAATATTCCAAGTGTGGCCTTACCAAGGCTTTATAAAGTGGTATTTTATAATGATAGAAGTATTTTATAAAGATAGCTAGAGATAGAGATAAATAGATAGATATAGATATATTACACTCAAATAACAGAAGAAGTAAAGAGAAACCATCACAAAGCATTGTTTGCACTATTATTCTAATAATCCTTCCCCGTTGACTGCACAAGAATGGCCTGATTGTCTCCAAGCTCAATCAAGCAGTTCAATTGGACTTTATTGCCTCGATTTATAATTAACTTCAATGCTTAGAGAACAGGATTGATTGTAAATCAGGTACTAAGTACATTTCTGTACTTCCACAATTTCACTTCCCTCTGATGTTTGGCTGTCAATTAACCCAATGGGGCTACAGAGGCTTGTAACCTAGGAGTAGCTTCATGGATCTGCTTTGGGCTCTACAAGGGATGTGTAATTAACACAGGTAGTTCTCGACTTACAGCCGTTCATTTAGAGCAGTGGTCCCCAACCCCCGGTCCGCGGACCGGTGCCGGGCCGTGGAGTACCTGGCACCGGGCCGCGCAGCGGCCGGGGGCCATGATCGCTGCAGCGGCCGGGGGACATGATCGCTGCAGCGCAAAGGCTCCTGGGCCGTGCACAAAAGCTCCTGGGCCATGCGCAAAGGCTCCAGGGAAGAGAGCCCCGCGCAGGTACGCAATCAATGTGTCGTCGCGAACAACGCCCCCCCACCCCTGCGCGCGCTCAGCGGGCCACGGTAAAATTATCAAAGGCTGACTGGTCCGCGGCGATAAAAAGGTTGGGGACCACTGATTTAGAGCCCATTTGAAGTTACATTGATCCTGAAAACAGTGATGGATGACTGACACGACCGTTGCAGCATCCCCAGGGTCACATGATCAAAATTTGAACCCTTGGCAACCGGCTCGTATTTATGATGGCTGCAACCTTTCCCAGGATCACGTGATCGCCTTTTGCAACTTTCTGACAAGTAAAGTCAACGGAGAAGCCCAATTCCCTTAACAACCATGCCGTGATTCACTTTACAACTGTGGGGAGGAAAGTCGTAAAATGGGGCCGAACTCACTTAGCAACTGACATGGTGAGCTCAATTGGGGCTGTAAGTCGAGGACTACCTGCAATGTCCCCTCATGTTGTTCAAATGATGGCTCAGTTGTTAGAATGCAGTAATGCAGGCAAATTCTGCCCACTGCCAGCAGTTTGAACCTGTCAAGATTGTGATTTAGCCTTTCATTCTTCCCAGGTCGGTAAAATGAGGACCCAGATTGTTGGGGGCAATATGCTGACTCTGTAAACCGCTCAGAGCATGCTGTAAAACACTGTGAAGCGGTATATAAATCTATATGCTATTGCTATCTTCCCTTGGCAAAAGCAAACAGCACTTGTAATTTAACACAATCTAGAGGGCCATCTTGTGTCTATCCCTGCTTTAAAAAATGCTTTTAAGATGCTAGCCTATAGTCTATTATATTTGTATACTTTTTTTTTTAAAAAAGGAGGAAGATATATGTTAAAATTATATATATATATATATATATATATATATATATATATATATATATATATATATATATATATATATATATATATATAAATAATTATAAATACCATCAACATAAAATGGAGCTTGCTAAGAGGCTGAAATACACCAAGCAAATGAGAGGAAGAATGCGAAGTAGAGGAGAGAGGTAAGGGAAGAGAGGGATAGGAGATAGGGCAGGGGGGGAGAGGAGTAGAGAAAGAAGGAGTGGAAAGGGGAGAGAGGAGAAGGAGAGAGGAAGGGGAAGTAGAGAAGGACGACAGAGGGAAGAAAGGAGGTAGGGAGGATGAGGAGAGAAGGAGAAGAAAGTGATGGATAGGGTATAAATATGTTGAATGCAGAGCAGAAGAGCCAATAATTGTTTTTGGGAATTGATAGTAAGACGAATTGATGTAAACATTTAACAATATAATATGATGCTGGCTATGTAATAGTATGTATGTGGTTATTTGTTATGAAAATGAAAAAATAAAAAACTTTATATATATAAAAAAAGATGCTAGCCTATAGTCATGTGTCTCCCATTAAAACTGTACACTTCCAAGGCTGTTTTTCATTTTCAGAGCAAGTTACTGGCTGAGAAG